>NW_027279590.1:87500-127500 GCF_046629955.1 Centroberyx affinis | reverse complement strand
ATAGAGAGAGGGAGAGAGAGAGAGAGAGAGAGAGAGAGAGACAGAGACAGAGAGACACAGAGAGAGAGACACAGAGAGAGAGAGAGGGAGAGAGAGAGAGAGAGACAGAGAGACACAGTGAGAGAGAGAGAGAGAGAGAGAGAGAGAGAGAGAGAGAGAGAGAGAGAGAGACGGGAAGAGTAGTACCAGTTAGATACTAAAGCCACTGATATCACACCACAAGATAACAGAAATACACAACGCAGTGTAGGGTAAATTTATGCAGAGGAATGATTTGAATTAGAGCTGAAAGATATTGACAAAAAAAATCGAATTGCGATTATTTGTGATAAAACTGTCATTTTCTTGGGGGTTTTTTTCTTGCTAATTTTTTAGAACTTCAAAATTGTTCAAAGAAAAGTGATTTTGTTAAAAAAAAACTAGATGTCAGTGTGCAGGATTTACTGAGTTTGAGTCTGATGAAAGGTTTTGATTCATGGACCACAGATCACCTGCAGCTCTAAAACACCTTGTTCACAAATCCAGTTTGGACCAAACTCTCTCTGAAGCAATTAATTGAGGCCTCTGAGATTTAGAAATTGCAGAAGTTCATACCGCAATATCGATTTTTTTTTTTTATTCCAATTTTTTTTGGATTAATTGAATTTGACTGATAGCACCTTTTCTACACCTCACAAAACAGTTTTCCCTCCCAGCACGCCTCACTGTACATGACCCTTCTTGCTCATTACACAAAGGCAAGCGGTGAGAAACGGGTCCCGTAAGAGATAAATGAAACATGAGGAGCGGAGACTAGTGAGGCTTTCTGCTTTTCTTTTCATCTCCTCAGCTGTGGGAGAGGCGTCGCTGCTGCAGGAGGGGAGCGCGGGGGGGGGGGGGGGGAGGATCCTCGGCGGGGGCGCGGCGAGAAACTAACCGCCGTTTCACAACATCTAATGAACCCGACTGTTACGACTTGTTGTTGGGGGGAAAAACCTGCTGTCAAGTCTGACTGCGTCTACCTAACCCCCCCACCCCCCCACCCCCCCCCGCCACACCCGATCATCACCACTAACATCTCTCTCCCAAACATCTTCGTGTCTCCAGGCAACCAGCTGTCTGACGATTCGCTCTCCCCTTCTTTTTCATCTTTCCCATGAACCTCTCCGGCCCTCCTCTCTAAATAAAGCATGAGGCTGTAATACGGTACGGAAAGACTCGCGACTCATAACAACTTAGGAAACTCATCGGAGGGCCGTAATAAGCAAACGAACGGCGGCACAGCGAGGTCCCCCCCCCCACGCCGCCATTTCCTTTTAGTCTTCCTGCACACAGACTGGAGTCTCCTGCCGAGGTGCCATCTCCGTGATTAAAATGATTTCCGTAATCAAAAAGAATGTGCCTCTGGGTAATTACTTGCCAAAATTGACATTGACAGATCACTCTGTGGTGAAGCTAGGAATGAGAGTGAGGGAGAAAAGTGAGAGAGAGAGAGAGATAAGTGGAGGGAGAGGTGCTGCAGAACGGGATGTACCGGATATAGAGAGAGAGAGAGAACGACAGATCACACACAGACAGAGAGGGTGAAGTGATATCAAGGATCAAGGTTGACGATGAAAGAGCCCAAAAAAAAAAAAAAGTACAGAGAAGGTAAGAAAGAGATAAAGAGATGTAGACTACGGAGGCCGATGGCTGCAAACGCACTACAACGGGCCAAAGCAGTTGCATTAAGAGAAAAACAGTGCAATGAAGCAAATTCAAAAACACATACGAAACTCCAAAGCAAACACAACAACAGAAACGTGCTGCAGATACCAAAGCAAATACACTACAAGTCAACAGTCTGGACCCACCCGACTGAATGTACTTTAATGTTTTTCATTCTCTTAAAGCCATTTTGATCTAAAGGCTTCTGCTTAAATGCTTGAAATGCGTTTCTTAGACAAATATAAATAGTGAAGTTGATCCTATGTATGAATTTCTTTCCAAAGCCTTTGCCTTTCCATCAAGGCAAAGGGCGGCTACTTTAAAGAATCTAAAATATAAGATAGTTTTGATTTGTTTAACACTTTTTTGGTCATTGCATAATTCCATTTGTGTCATTTCATAGTTTTGATGTCTTTGCTATTATTCTAAAATGTGGAAAATAGTAACAATAAAGAAAAATGCATGTGTCCAAACTTTTGACTGGCAGTGTATATTAACAGGAAACGCGCTGCAAATTCAAAAACACATGCAAACCACGAAAGCAAATGCCACAGAAAAGCTCTGCATATCCAGTCGCTCCAGGATGTGGAACAGGCATTGAAATTGCATCGTTTCTGATACTGCAGGGCGTTTCTGTGAATGAAGCCGCTTTGGGCCGTTTGTAGTGCGTTTGCCACCTGTCAGCCTCCACAGCAGACAGACAGGGAAAGCAGCTGACTGACAGACAGACAGACAGACAGGATGAACGGACAGACAGGCAGACAGACAGAGAGGTTTACCTGGGTGGAGGGCGGCCTCTCTGAGCTCAGCGCCCCCCCAGTGTGTGAGGGCCGCCGGGCCCCCGGCGCCCGCGCCGCCGCCCCACCGGCCGACTGCATGCAAGGGCAACACAGGCAGGGCCAGAGTGAGGGGCAGGGTTAGGGACAGAGCAGAGCAGAAACCAAACCAGGAAGAGACAACGGATGGAAACCGGGACGAAGGGAAGGCGGAAAACAGGCAGCGGAGGGAAGGAAGAGGAGGAGGAGGAGGAGGAGGAGGGAGACGAGGAAGAGGCCGGTCGGTGAGTGGGACAAATGAGGAAGGAGTGGGGAAACAAAAAAACAAAAACAAAAAACAAACATGTCAGTGGGGGGGGAAAAAAGATGGAGAACAAGATGGCTGCCTGTGAAAGGTGGAGTCGAGCGGCAGCCATTTTGGGTGTACCTGTGCTAGATCTATCGTCAGTGGGGTCTAGTCTGGAGGAGTCAGAGGCGTAGGGGCCCTGCTCCGCCGGGTTAGTGTCGGCAGAACTATCCAGGCTGCCGTGACTCACGGCGTCCAGGTCGCTGCCATCTGCCCAAAGACAACAAGCCGTTAAAAATGGAGGCTGGACGCCATTTCTGCTCCACCAGGGGGAGAGAATCCTCCCGTCGACACTTCTAAAATCGTCTAGAATCAGTTCATGTTTTGTTAGCTTTAAGTATAAACTGTTGAGGTTAGGGGTTAGTGTGTGTGTGTGTGTGTGTGTGTCTGTGTGTGTCTCTTTAAAGTCACAAGGAAACAGACTCTTGACGGTGTTTTGCCGGGACAGTTCCAACTGGGACTGTTCAAAAGTGTTCAAAAGGTCATAATTTGGATTCTACAAGATGAATAATGGAGGGAAGAGCGGTTAAAAAAATTCCAATGGTATTATTATTATTAATTTATTATTATTATTATTATTATTAATTTGTATGTTCGCCTACTGGTACGTCACCACTAAAAATACATTTTCTAGGAAGTAAAAGTAACGAAATGTTGATATAAAAAGCGAGACAAAAATTTTAAAAAAAAGTAAAAAAAATCTATAATTTTATGGCATTTATTGTTAAATAGTTGTATGTTATGACGTGGGATTTGCTGACAAAGTGAAAATCCTTTTTCATTTCATTGTGACTTTCAGCTGTTAAACCTCAGTGTTGTGTCTCGATGATAGTGATGGGACAATCTGCTTATCTCTTATACAATTCGATACGCGATATGGAGTTCATGATTCAATACAACTACGATACAATGTACATATGTAATAAACATATATACCATGATACATGTGATAAATAAAAGTTCAGTCTGACTGTGCAGAATTATGTTTACTTCTGAGACACAAATCTTTCAAGCGATGGCATTGGCTGCTAGAATATAAACAACAATTTAAAAATATCATTACAAAGTGACAATAATATAATTTGGATGGAGAGCTTGTGAAATTGTGATGGTCAAGCGTCTCATTTGCGATTACTACAGCAGAATAAAATGGAGCTGATGTCACCATTCATTTTTCTGCCCCACGATACGTATTGTCACATTTTCATATTGTGATGTATTGAATTTCGATATGTATTGTCCCATCACTAGTGGATGAGCAGGTCTGTATCTCCTCTACAGGAAGCCTTGGCTCTCAAACAGAATCATCACTGGACTCATGCGGTTTCTGGAGCTCGATGCTTCGGACTGGTAAAAGGGAGTAACTTTAAAAAGCGGGGATTTGCAGGACATGGACTGGCATGCAGGCGCTGGGTTCGGGCCGCTCACTGGCATGCATGAGTCTGTTCAGTTAAATCACACACTTCAAAGCAGCCGTGTTTCACAGTTTGACTTTTCCCTCTGCAGGTCAGCCTGTTAACGCTGTGACTGCTTTAGTCTTACAAATAGTGGGCAGTGAGATTTTCATGTTCTGTGCCAGTGATACAACGGTGTGAAAATATAGTGTATTATGTCATTATTATCCTTCAGTTTGTTCTGTTGGTCTTGTATCAGAATCTATTTAGAATCTATTTAATTATTCATTTTAATTAGCTAGTCTAGCTTATTATCTCAAACTGAGCAGTTTGTCCATGTGTCTGCAGAACTTGGTGTTGTTTCTGTCATTTTCAAAGCTGTTGTCTAGTAATGCATGTTGCACCAACAGATGCTACAAACAGGCAGCAACATGAGTGAGAAGACTTGTCCGATGAAACATCACTGAAGGATTTTCACCTTCGTGGATGAAGACAAGACTGACGTCATGTGCGTTTCATTAGAAGTGAGGAAACAACCCCAAAATGCAAGGGATTATGGGTATAAGGAGACAGATGTTGACATCTGAGAGCCAGCAGTTCCTCATGCTTGGAAAGCCCAGCAGAACAAAATGAAGTCTGGACTGATGCTCATATCCAGCTATTTCTTCATGTGTTCATGACAGGTTCCCAAAACTCTGACCAATAAACAAGCTACTTTTGAGTCATGTGACTTTTGTTTTCAAGCCCTGGTTCTCTTGTAATTGGACAGCGTGAAGCTAAACAAACCATAAATGCAACAACGCCTGGAATACCAGGGACATAAATCCATAAATACTACAGCTCTGAAGATCTGTCAAGTTAAAGCGTGGCTTGTTGCTGCTTCCTGTCTGTGCATCAGATCCTCAATTCAACCAGTCAATAACAAGACTCCTTTTCTTCCTCCTGGTTACCTGACAGCGGGCTCTGGGTGAAGGGGGCGTGTCTCCGCAGCGCCTGTTTGAATTGGGCCACGCCCAGAACCACGTTCCTCAGCTTCATCCACAGGAAGTAGCCTCCTCTGGTACTGGAGGGCCACGTGCTCTCCAACACCGCCTGGACAGAGGAGGGGGGGGGGGGTGCAGACAGAGAGGAGAGAGGAAGGTGAGGAAGACGAGGAAGGGACGATAGGAGGAGAAGAAGAAGGGATAAAGAGGAGAAGAGGGAGGAAAGATGAGATGACGAAGGAAATAACGCTGCAGCCAATTTACTTCACAAGGAGTCAGTTCATTCAATTTTTAACTATTCAGGAAGCAGATTTTTTTCCAAATTCAGAAATCTTTTGCCCTAAAATGTTCTTACATCCATTCAATAACGACGTGAAGGCTCTACGGTTATCACGTGGGTTACATAACTTAATTTATTCAGCTTCAACTTCACATTTTGAGCTGAGTGAACTGAAATTGACCCAAACCCAGTTCCAGATAACGTCATCTTGTGTGAATTTGTGATCAAAAGGCTTAACCGCAGCAGCCCTGGATCCACAATCACACTCACAATCAGAGAAAGGAAAGCGCTGCAGCCATCGGAGGCCGAGAGTCACGTTCGACTTTCTCTCCGTCTGCGCCTGAAATACACTTCAGAAACACCCCCCCCCCCGCCGATTGGTATGCCGGTCCCGGTTCGGCAGCAGAATGAACAGAAGTGGGTTTATTATGCTGAAGAGCCGGCTGCTCCCCGCGTGACGCTCGGAGGATTTGACCAGGTGAAATGAGGTTGGCTTCCTGCGGATCGATGAGATAGCAGTCGGCGGCGTTGTTATGACAACAGAAGCCGGGGCCCCCGCTGCCTGATGGGACGGCACGCCCCGGCTGGGACTGCGAGTGTCTGAGAGAGAGGAGCGTGTGTATCATGACTCTGTGGATCTGTCTGTCTGTGTGTGCGTGTGTGTGTCTGGGGATGCGGTAGGTCCAGACCAGGGTTTGACCGATATGGGTTTTCTGAAGGCCGATACAGATATTTTTTTTTTAGACTGAAGTCACCGATATTTTGTGACAACATTCAGTGTTTTTAAATTTCACCATTTACATTTAGACCATCATAGGACACTAAAACTCTACACTGCACCAACCCTAACCCGGCACATAATTGAACAATTAAATGAATAATATGCAAGAAAATTAAATTTCATTGCAGGTTTTACAGTTTTTATGAAGCTGTGTGTCCCCATGACATTACCAAATGGTTTTCTGAACAGATGTGTACAGGGCTGCCGACTCTCACACACTGACCGTGAGACTCAGGGAATTGACACTTTTCACACGCTCTCACGCCACAAGTCCATTTTCTCACGCAGTGAAAAACAAATTCATAACTGATAACATCGTGGTGCGGAAAGAGACACTGACAGCAGGACAGACAAGACAAGACAGAGCAGCACCCTGCAGCAGAGAGTTATTCAGACAGACCATCAGGGGGAAAGCTAGAACTATACACAAATCTATTATATTGTAATTTCTTCTCATGCATGGTGCTCAGAGTAATCTCAGTCCGCGGCTCTTCTGCATCTCTCCCTCACCAAAGATATTATATGAAAGGTTATTCTCTCAGTTTGCTCAACACAATTATCAAACACGATATGCAACAGAAAGAAGGTTCATACTACCTAAAGCGAAAACAAGTGTGATACAGAAAACTGTCATATACAGAGCCATGGTCAGGTGGAATTCATTGCATATTGTTCTAGAGAATACTAAAGATCGGTTCAAAATTTTGTTAAAACAGTATCTCCAAATACTTCAGGAACCATAATTGAATTGTGTGTGAGTAAACGAGGAAAAAATGGTGTCGGAAATAAAAATGTATACCTGGGTGAAAGTAGAAATCCCCTTGGCAGAGGATGAGAAATGTATTTTAATACCTTATTTTCTTGGAATTACATGGGTGAAAGCGCAGGATGGATAAATATATAATTTAAGAAGGTCATTCAGACAAGGATTTACAAGTTTGCTATTATTCTTGAGGAACTGTGATTGATTTATAATTTTTGGGTTTGGCTTGATGTCTGGATGACAATATTGTTTCTCTTCTGTATGTACTTGATTGTTAATGCAATAAGATGAGCTGTTTTGTTTGTTGTGTTTATGTGGTTATAGTGTGTATAAGTGTGTATGACTGTATGTGTGGTGGACCCCAGGAAGAATAGCCAATGCTTATGCTGGTGCTAATGGGGATCCTAATAGACCTCTCGTGCCCTGCGCACGCAGGAAGGAGTGAGAGTGAGTTGCTATGGTTACGGGGACGCTCTGTGTCTGTCACTCTG
The DNA here is from genome assembly GCF_046629955.1 of Centroberyx affinis. NCBI lineage: Eukaryota > Metazoa > Chordata > Actinopteri > Beryciformes > Berycidae > Centroberyx > Centroberyx affinis. The sequence continues at coordinate 120,000 of NW_027279590.1, read as the reverse complement.
AAACTTTCTCGCGATTCCCAATAATAGGTTTTTAGGTTAGTATGCCTATGCAAAATCATGAATGTAAGCACCTCAATGCTGAAATCTAGTAATATAACATAACTTTACATTTTTGGTTAACATTATACAGGGTGGCTGTTTCTTGACTTAATCCAAGAGGTTAGGTGGTGTAGAAATGCAGGAAATTTGTTTTAAATTACTATTTTTTTTCTGGGGGAGGACCCCCAGACACTCCAAGCTGGAGTCAAAACTTGGCAGCCCTGTGTGTAATTTCTTGTATTGTGTCTGATAAACTCTTTTGATGCTCTAATGTTGTTGTTTTATCCTCCTAATTCGACATTTTGCAGCTCGTCTCTTTTCAATCTTCTTCACCAAGTAATCATACTGATCAAGATTAAAAGACTTATCAGTATTATTGTGGAAATTAACTTGACTTGAATTGTGCCGTGGCAACACGTTATCCAAACTATGGGGAACAGTCATGGAAGTCCCCGCACTTTGTCCCTGCAGTATTTCACTTCATATATGAGATATGACGTAAAGATATGAGAGGCATATTACAAGTACAACACCAGTATTAGGCCTGTGATGCATCACAAGAAGCGTCTGAGTGTTGATGATGCCAGGTACACAACTTGATTTCTTAATGCAAAAAAAAGAAAAGCTAAAGCTGAAAATATTTATCCTCATGATGTGTGGAAACAGACGCTTTTCCATTTCAGGAAGAGACAGAGAGACACACAAACACAAAATCTGTTCCGTCTCTCCCATCCTTAGGCTTCACAGAACGATTCAAGCATCTGTAAAAAAAAAAAAAAACCCTATAAAAGTCCAATGCAGCAGTGCCGATGGATACCGTTTGAGTCAGTGAAGCAGCTGGTGCCTCATAGCCATCAATTAAGCTAAAACCCCCCTCCGAGGCGTCGGAACACACCGGGATAACCTTTACCACGGCCTGCTCTCCGACAGACACACCAGCCAATGTAGGTTTACACTCCCCGGGTTGCCAGATCAGGCACGGGTTGCCACGATGTCAGAGTCACGACTCATCCTGACACCTGCGTGTGATTACCGAGGATGTCCTACAACCTTGGGGGGAACTGGAAATGTCAGCAGTGTTTCTTCTTCTCTGACAGCCAAGTGTCCACAGAAGCATTGATAAGAACGGCGATGAGAATACAGAAAAAGCAACCACAGAAAATGTAGATTTTTTGTTTTGCCCATAGAAATAGAGCGGGGAATATGACTTGTACCGCACTCTTATGTATTTCTGTGATGAGGTATCATCTCTGTCCACAGAGTGATGAGTTTCAGGGAGGCAGCAGCAGAGTGCTCACAGTGTGGAGCGGCATAATAATTCGGCTGCATTGTTTTTATCTTGACGCATAAAGCAGTTATTCTGAATCCAGAATAAACAATCCCACCTGCTGCTGCTATCAATCTGCTTTATTACCTCCGCCAAGGAGGTTATGTTTTCGGTGCCATTTGTTTGTTTGTCTGTTTATCTGTTAGCAGGATTATGGAAAAACTACTCGCCTGATTTTCATGAAACTTGGTGGAAGGGTGTAGCATGGGCCAAGGAAGAACCCATTCATTCGTGAGTCGGACCTGGATCCGACTCACGAACAAGCAATAATAGCACGAACCTTGGCGGAGGTCTGCACTCTCCGAGTGCCCTTCTACTTATCTATCAGATGATTTTCTTAGCTGTATTTCTCCAGGGAATGGCTTCACTGAGCACACATGCAACACCATTCATTACATACACTCACACAGCTGCCTTGCTCAAGAGCAGCGATCGTCACTCATTTGATTTCTTTGCTCAGAATTTTGTTTGGAGATTCAAACTGGCGTCCGCACAGTAACGAGCCTGCTTCTCTAACTTCTGGGTTTCCACCATCACAGAAATCATGCAGCTTATGAAAGCGTAACCTATACAACATCTGCAGCTGGTCATATCATAAAATACTTAAAATAGTGGCTGGATTTCTATCAATAGCCGGTGAGTGTTGTGTGTCTGCCTGAATAAAGGCCGGTCCCCAATAAAAGCCAGGTAAAAAAAAAGAATTACTAGATAGGAAGTTAAATCAATTAAAATGACTAAAATACCACCAAATATATTACCAAAAAGAGGCGTTACATATCATAGCAACGTTCAAAACAATATGCAAAACAGTATCAGACAATATCTGACATAAGCTAAAGCTGCATCAGTATCTTTGTGAGCAAACCTGCAGTGGAATAGCTTGGCACTTTGACCTGAAATTCAGGTTTCAAGTTCTACAATATGCAGAGCAAAAGCCAAGAGAGGCTGCAAGACGTTTCAATACTGATACTAGAAGAGGAATGTTCATTATCTGACATCAGTTGCCTATTTAGGAATATTTTTAGGCTTAATTCTTCACAGAATACCATATCACAGAATATCACTTTCAGTCTTAACGGGTACAACGGACCTGCAAGAAGAAATAACTCCTCATCTCTAATAAAGGCCCAATGCTCTCTTTCGTTGAGGTGAATACAGGCCATTATTGGAAGTTTTACGGTACACCACTGTATCTATCAAACATGCATATCCTTGGCTTCATTACAGGAAAGAAGGGTGTGGTGTGTACCTTGTTGTAGTAGCCGTATGTGATGGCGTTGGGGTGGACTCCGGCCTTCTTCATCTCAAACAGCACCCGCACCGCCAGGACCGGCTGGCCGTACTGACCGCACAGCTGCATCAACACCCGGTAACACACCTGCAATGATGTAATGTAGTCATGTTTAATTCATGGTAGTAAATGCATTAGTTAACATTATAAGGAGCACTTAATGTAAGGTGTTACTAGGGCTGGGCGATAATTCAATATTATCGTTTATCGTCTTTCAGTGGAAGATATTTTGATATCGTGACACACATTTCTGCTGTCTAAATTGATGATGACAAGCAAATTTTACTTAAAAACGCTGATAAAATGAGGTATGGTAGGAATATTATTTGAAAATTTCTGTTTTGTTTGACATCACACCTAACATTACCATTCGGTTCAATGAGATGAACATTAATTTGATTATTTAACGTGATTTTGCATACATGAACCATATCATGATATATACTGATATCGAGAAAAATCCTTATGATTATCATGATATTGTTTTCAACCATATCGCCCAGCCCCAGGTGTTACCCATATTGCTATGAAAAATGTATATTAATTGCTTTAGACAGTCTTTTTTTTTTATTTTTTTTTTTTTGGCAGGCAATTTTAGGGAGCACCAGCCCTAGGCAAAAAGTGGATTTTGGACACAGTAAAACGTGACAAAAACGTAACCTAAGACTACAGCTTGTGTCCGGTTCTGATTTGACCGGGTGAGGAACAGGCGGTCAAAGAGGGACGGTCGGCCTCGTACCTCGTCGGGCGGCTGCAGCTTCTTGGCCTGCATCTTCCTGAGGACGTCGTAGGCGGTGCGCAGCGCCCGCACCTTGGAGTGACACACCTTGACGTAGGCGGGCAGGCAGATGAACCACAGGCCGTAGCAGTGCCGCAGCAGGCACTTGGACCACAGCTGGGGGATGGACGAGTACTTCTTGGCTATCTTCTGCGCCGACTTGATCTCCTGCGGATGAAACGGAGGGACGGGGGGGAGAGGTTTTTTTCCTGCCTGACTCGAGCCCCGGGATATGAGAGGAGCAGTAGACTTTTTTTTTTGTGAGTGTGTGTGTGTGTGTGTCAGTGTCAGAAGAGCAGAGTCACTCTCGGTCTACAGTCAAAGGCTGAAAACTCATCTTGTCAAAGTCGTACCTCACATAACCCTGGCCCCGCTGAATCACATGCATTCTCCGCTCTCTTATTGTTAATCCAAAGAAAAAACCTGCCCATCTCTCTCCTTAGCTCTCATTTTATTCTCATTTTATATAATATTGACTCACTGACACTGCTTCAAATGCCGGTCAGGCACATAGGCTTCTTGGACTAGAGGACCACAATGGAAATAAGTCTTGGACTTTCTTGTGTTGTATCCTTGATTGTTTTCTTAACCAGGTGCATTACATTATATTGTAAATATGTAAATTGTTTTAAAATGATCAAATAATTCAAATCAAATACTCTCTGTTAGTTGATCATTCTTTCCTATTAGTTGCTTGTAATTTTGGTGATCTAGGAATTGAAACTTATGAAATCAAAGAGCTATGAATGTGTGACAGTAGTGAGATACTGAACTTATTGTGTGTGTGTGTGTGTGTGTGTGCTGACCTGCTTGGTGCGTCTGAACATGGGGGCGGGGCTTGTGGGACAGCTGTGGCGGGCAGCGAGGCGAGAGGAAGGAGTGCGCAGGCCCTCCACAGGGTCGAACAGGTCCAGACTCAACACCGGGAAACCATCGTACCTGACGGACACACACACACACACACACGTTACTGACAGCAGTCTTAGTCTTCCTGTAAATATTACCAAAACATCCTTATTGCTATAAACAGAATTAGAAAGTGGATTTTGAATTCTTAAAACAATATTTCACTTTTTTGGATGCACATACCAGTATGATCTCACGAAGAATGACCCATAAACATCAGAAAGAGTGTCTGCAGTGACATCAGCCATTTGCTTTAATGTGCACCATGAAATTATTTCCTTCCAAGCCCAAAGTTATGATGTAAACAGAGATGGAAAAAAAATGCTTGAAAGCTGATGGAGATTATGGATTATTAGGGGAGCTAATGTTAAGTGGTACTGAAATATCCCTTGGTGTAATTACTTAGAGTGAAAAAGTGACTGCAGAATACAAATAGCACAGGCTGGAGTCCACTGTCTGGTAGCTGTGACCCAGTGAGGCGCTGGACTCCTGCTGGTCCTCAATCAGGCACTACCAGAATAATTAGGGGATTTTCAACTCAATTTATTATTCAACTTATTCAATTTGCTCCTGCTGTTAGGAATGTCAGTCTCATATAAGATGTCAAATTGGAAGATGCCACTTAATAGCAAACAAATACAATTTCACTGTCTAAAAATGACATTTACCTCACGTAACCGACATGTTTATACTGTTCCATTGGGATTATTGTACCGTTTGTACCAGTGTTTCCCCTCTTTAAGTACAGAGATACAACTGTGCTGCTGTAAAACCTTATAAAAACCACAGGCGGCGTGTTTCCTCATCATCTCCTCACAGTCACAGTGCAATCCCTCGAGTGAAATGATGCCCCTGTGAAAACGTACCATAAGACTAACGAGGGGAAATCTCTTGACTACAGCTATGGACACAGATTTGTTTTACCAGTCAAAAAGAAATTTCTCTCCCAGCAACAAATCTACTGCAACTTTACATTAGCTATCACTTGTGCTTTGGCTCTATTTATTTTTCACATAGCAGTAAAGTCAACTTAATCTTAAATGTATTCTGTGTCATATTTCCTAGCAGTAATTTTCTGACTGAAGATTTTCTTCCTTATCCTAACACCATAGCTACAGATTAAAAAAAAGTAGGACAAACACTGGTTTATACTGTCCCAACACTGAGATAAAAAGGATTCTACATTTGTACATCCACTACTGCCAATATTTTACCTCTTATCATTTATTTAGACAGTGGGAAAAAGAAAGATGGGCAGAGAGTGATTCACTGTAAACTGTCAAACCCAAAGAACCCAAATCCCTCCAGTGATAACAAAATGGATATTTGGAAGGACACCCGAGACACTTTAGAGTCAAATGAGTTGCACAGACAAGTTTTACATCTACAGTATCCTCCCATTTGAGAGTAAAGTTCAATTCCATAGTTACAATTTTGCAAGTACTACTCCACACATATTCCAAAACTGTGATTTTGACTAGTGATGGTACGATCTGCTTATCTCATGATGCGATTCGATACGTGATATGTGGTTCGGGATTCAATACAACCACGATATGATGTGATAAATAAAAGTTCAATGACAACAAAGTCTGACTGTGCAGAATTATGATTATTTCTGAGCCACAAATCTCTCTAGCGATGCCATTGGCTGCTAGAATATAAACAACAATTTAAAAATGTCATTACAAAGTGACAATAATATAACTTGGATATAGAGCTTGTGAAATTGTGATGGTCAAGCGTCTCATTTGTGATTACTACAGCAGAATAAAATGGAGCTGATCTCACCATTCATTTTTCTGACCCACGATGCATATTGTCACATTTTTGCATTGCGATATATTGTATTTCAATATATGGTCCCATCCCTAATTTGGCCGGTTACCTGTAGCAGAGTGGGTGCTCCTCCCCCTCAGGCAGAGGCGGCAGCTCCGGAGGCGTGATGAACACCGTGTGCTCGCTGCGCTGCGATTCATCAATCTCTATCAGCCTGGTCTCCTCCGGCCGCTCGCCGTCCACCTGGGACACCAACACACACACACACACACACACACACACACACATATGAGTGGAGATCTCTGGAGAGCGGTGCTGTGACCGGTCATCTATTACAGCTGACAGACAACAGAGTATGGCCAGGTGGGAACTTCAACAGCCCTCCAGATTATCCTCTTTAATATCAATATTTCAGTGTTTGCACAAGGGGGGGGTTGTGACATGACATAAGACTATTCACCTTTAAAATAATTTCTCAGTGAAGCAGCATAGTGAAAGAAGCAGGAGGATCTGGCCTTCAAATAAAGCAAGGTAACTACCTCCAAATAATACCTTGTGCTAATTTGTGGACAGCAACAACACTACCTGGTGTATTTGTGTAATACAGCAATCCACTTTTCACTCAGACTAATTATCTCCATAGAGTACGGTTAACCATGCCACACCGGGACTATGTAATGCACAGAACGCCAGACTTGTGCTTTTAAACAATTAGTTGAGCAACTCCAGCATTAAAACAGCTTCATCTTCTGTTTTACCAGCAGCACATTTTCAACAATACACAGTTGTTAAATAGGCTTCACAGAAAGGAAGAACAAATTCAGCTCTTGAAGGTCGATGGATGTTAGAAAAAACGGCTTCACTGGTAATTAAAAACCAACACGGCAGAAAGCTGTCATCAAGGTTGCGTGACAGAGAGACAATGGTTCTTAAATACCATTGTTGTCTCTTTAGAGTCTGAGACAATCAGAAATAGGTCACGTCAAAGGAGTCAACAATGAAGCTTTATACCAACTAGAGAATATGAAAAATCCAAGAATGCAAAGTAGACACGCTTGAGGAGAACGTTCTTACCAAGTCGTCTTGGAGAGAAAAAAAACTTCTGAAGAGCCTGAGAACAGAGAAGCTTCCAAACAGCCTGAGATGGACTGTGTGCTTCATGTTAAGACTCACAGCTGTTAGTTTTCCCAGCCGATTCAACTGACTGTCCAGTGCCTTATAAGTTTTGTTTGCTTCGTTCTGATAGTCATTTACTCCGTCGCACCTCAGTGAACGCACCGGAGCTGTTATTTACAGACTGACCCTGAACTCACCGGAGCTGTTATTTACAGACTGACCCTGAACTCACCGGAGCTGTTATTTACAGACTGACCCTGAACTCACCGGAGCTACCGCGTTACGGTCCGGTGACGTGAAGTTTAGCTCCGTTTTTTCGTCTGCGTGGCTGATGTTAAGACGGTGGTGTTTTTCCTCTCCCGTTTTCACCATTCACCTATGGTACCTTTGTTTATTGCTGTGTGTAAATGCTCAAGGTGAGTGTGCTAATATTTACAACTGCAAACCAGATATTAGCGTGATTATTTGGTAACTCTGCATACATATCTCTGCCAGTAATTTCTCTAGCTTATAAACCTTATGGGAGGTGGTATGCTAGCAGTAAATTGGTCATCGATACATTTAGATTAGTAATTACAGTCCTTATCTGCATATGAGTATGTACTTAATCGTATTGTGTTTTGTTATATTGATAGCTTTCCTTTGTTTGTATCATTGCTAGAGACCGCAGCCTAAAATAAATCAACACAACTGGGAAAGTCTGTTTCCGTGTTCTTTAATCAGGACACACATCTGTACCTTGAGCCAACTCTAACCGCCTGATTCCCTGGAGACCCCATCTCCTTTATAGTGCTATAGACCAAAGCGCTGTTTGGACATGATGTGTCATTCTCACAATGAATCTTGGGACTTCCCATTCATTATCGTCAGCCAAGTGGCGATCCCAAGTAGCCAAGAGGCCATCCCATACATCCTCAATTGGCAAGTAAACTTCTAAGATCCTTATCCGTCCTCCGTCTTTGCGTTCTATTGTTCTGGAATCGTACTTCGGCTTTTAGACATTAGGTCAAACGAGGACACAAGAACCCATAACACTTTGTCATGTAAACATCATGAAGGCTTTCTGCTGCTGAATTTGTTCTTTTCTACCTTTCTCCAGTTCATGCACCGTGGTTGTAAGGCGAGGTGGTGACAGTTTTTTTGTTTTTTTTTCCACAGGTTTCATGGGCAGTAGCGTCATGAAATTTGCTCGGAAGTGAACAGACCCTTTGTGTTTTACACTTCCATTGAAAAAAAAAAAAAAAGATTTTCCTGTGAGTGAAGTTGTCTAGCTGTCACTACATTGGCAGATATCTACACACAGAGACAGGAGGGTCTGGGAGAGTGGATCATCAGGCTGAAGCAGCATGACAGCAGGTGACCTAGATTTCCCCTCTGAACGCTGCCTGATTTCTTCGTCTCTCTCCACCTCCCTTCTCTTTCCCTTTGTCATCCTAGCTGCCCTCCACACACACACACACACACACTCAATTTTACAGTCGGAATATCTGCAGCTCTTCAAGGGCACACCACCCTGTGCATTTTAGTTCTCCATCTTCCCTCCATTTGTCTTATATAGTGCAACACTTCCTTTACTGCCAAGGGGACTAGAAACTTAAAATTGGTGAGTTAGTTGATAAATTGGCTTACACTTACAGCATATACAAAACTGACATGTAGGCAGCAGCAGGTGCCACCAAAGTCTTCTTTTCTGCTTAGGGCTGCTACACACTGCTACTAAGCACATAAAACCCAGTAATAAAAAATCCACCATTTCATTTTTTTGTTGTTGAATGCTGTTTGCAATAATAGGTTCAATAATTCAGAGTGGTTTGTGAATGCTTGGCTAGGCTTCTGCACTCAGGAACTGGATCTGAGTCTTTGGGAGAAGCACTTGACAAACAAATGGTAATAGCCAAAAAATAATGCTTTGCTCAAGACTCTTAGAAAAGGATCAAAGTAAACGCTGGACACTTTTTCCCTGCTAGCAAGAAGCGGGCTGTGCGTGTGAGAACGAAACAGTGCTTGACTGTTCCTCACATTACTGATTCAAAGTAAAAGGAGTGCAGAATGTGTCAGAGACCGTGAGAACCTCAACAGCACAGAGAGGATTTATGAAGTGTTAAGACGGATCGATAGGTTACTTGTTTGGCCGGTGAGCCTGGACTCCATAAATCTACACCTGCGGCCTGGGGGAGCTGGGCCAGTGTGTGAGCAGCAAGTTTATTCTGCTACAGATAACTGCTGTTCTAAGGTAAACCATAGTTCTACGTAGAATAACGAACATTTGATGCTGTCCATGTATCATCAGGGTTTCCACAAGTTATTTAAAGGTCCCATATTCTGCACTTTCCAGCATTTTTGTCTTGAGGTCCATTCAAAGCTGTGTGTGTGGTGTCATGTACCAAAAACACTCAGTCCATTTTTACACGTTCATTTTCCAGCATCTCTCTGAGCCTTACCAAGAACAGGCTGTTTCTGTCGCCGTGTCTTTAAGGCTCATTAATATTAACTCTGTTCTGATTGGCTAACCGTTTCAAGAGTGAAACATGAGACACCGCGGCCCGGCGGCTACAGGTAGGGAAAACTCTCCGGTAATAAACAATGACAACCGCTCAACCGCTTTGAAAAAAACACTTTGTTAGTTTATTATTTCTTACAAAAATGATAATGAGCGAACCTTTGTGACGCCACAAAGTTACGGAAGTCCAAACGGCTCGTTTAGAGGCTCGCTTTTCTAATATGGATTGTGTGGATTTAGTTGGCGGCCGTGTGTTTTGATACTTTCACCATGTGTAGATAGACCATCCAACTCCTTTATCATCACAGAGGCAAGTGAAATCCTGTTTTACATGATATGGGACCTTTAAAGTTTTAGGAAGTATTTAGTGTCACAATGTAATTTCACCACAAAAATACAATCAAGAGACTGTATTCCACTCAGCAGGGACATTAGTGACAGTGAAGTTTTTATAAGCACATCTACATGGTGTCTAAATAAGGCGTTACGGTACGAGGACTCCGCTGCATCGACATAACATCACATGGCTGGAAAAAAATTATGATCCATCTGGTTTACAAGAAGTGCCAGAAGACATTACAGTGGTAAACTGAAACTGTGTGCACAATGGAAGTCTCAGTGTGAAAAAGTCACCTATCATTTTCACCAGTGATATTTGGAGTTGCTGCATGTATTTTGCTACAGCCATGTCAGTGGAACGGATAGATCGACTTCCAATTTTGCAAAGCAGGAGTTCTAAGCATTATGGTGGATATAAAAATTATGAGCCACAGGGGGAAGTCTCATGAAGTGAGAACTGCATAATGACACGTTTTAGCACTATAAGCAATTTTTTATTCATTAAGCATGGCAGGGAAGTGAAGCCCTTGCTAAGTTCATAATTTAGTCTCGTTAGCCTGACAGTAGTTTGATAATAATGTAGGTCAAAGCAGGAATGTGCGGGAGATGGCAGCATCTGTTGCTTTGTGCCGGGTGAAGCCCGTTTCATAGGCTTAAGGCAAAATTATTACAGTGTCTCCTGTGCCTAACGCAGCATAGTAAAGGCTACTATAATGTTCAGGGTTTCCATTCTTTACATGGCACATTGCAATCAACTGCCTGTTGCATTGTATATTAACATCTCAGCTAGTGTTTAATAATCGTTTTTGGTGCAGGTTGGTAAACATAAATGGGGGTTCGGTGCTCTTGCTCAGGGGCACTTCGGCAGTGTTGGGGATCAAACCAGCAACCTTTCCACTATTGCACAACTTCCCTATCTAAACTCTAAACTGTGCCGCACCACTTGACAAAGGTAAATTATTACTTAAAAATGTCAGTTTGTTGCTGAAAACAACATCTTAAGACCTCTGAAATGTGAAACATGAAATATGTAAGACTATTTTTACTGTATGCTAGAACTTAAATAATTCAATTAGCTTTCTAATTAGCATTCAAGAACATTTGAGGGACCTGCAGTGCACACACCATGATTTACACACACACACACGCACACACACACGGCTGGGTAATATACTGAACATTTACCTAAAACCGACACTGGCTCTCTCTCTCACCGACCAAATTTTCTACATGTCTGTGTGTTCGGTTAATACATTTGTCAACCAGCTAACTTTGCAGAAACAGTGAAGCTGCGCTTCAAAGTATTAGAGCTAGTGTAGACTCAGCTGTGTCAAGCCAGCTAGAGGACAGAATAAGACCAGAAGTAAGGTGCGTTTACCTTCAAAATAAAAGTATACATTCTATATGACACTAATGGTGAATGTAGTATTTCTGCACTGGGGTTAGAAAAATACACAAATTATCGTTTCATTTATCGTTATCGATATCATTATCGTTATCACACACACACTTTATGAAATCCTTAACTGTGGATATGCAAGGAAGGAGTTTTGAATAGGAGCCAACCTATAATGCTCCACAGTGCAGAGAGACAGCTGTAATGATGGAGGAGAAATCTGCTGCCTCCTGTCAGTTCAGACAGAACACAACCAGACAAGACAGTTAAGACAGGAACTTGTTGTCTTTGTGTCTGAAAGAACATTCAGTTCATTTGGATCAGACATGAAGGTTTCCAAGGGAATGTTTGCATACGTGCACCAGAGACAGAGAGAGACAGAGAGTGTTTGCTGAATGATTGTAGATTAACTTGCTTTCATGAGTAGGTAATGCAGTAAAAACTGTAATTTAATCCATACATGTTAATGATCCATACTCTATTTCCAATATATCTTCTTACCATGCGTTGGCACCAGGATACGTTTATCGAACCCTACAATTGTTTACATTTGATTGTTTTTATAGCTTATTTTATATTCTATGTGTGCTTATGTTCTATTTGTCTTTTCCCCTACTGAATCCTCTTTCTTTTGCTGTTGCAATGGCCTCATTTCCCCACAGGGATCAATAAAGTTTTATCTTATCTCATGTGACAGTGTATATGACTGTGTGCGTGTGTGTGAGAGTGTGTGTGTGTGTGGGCTGAGTCCTGCAGTGTGCTTCCTCTCCTAGAGCCTAGATAGTGTAATCCCGACACGATGCAGAAAGACAGTCAGAGGATTAGCGTCCCATCGCTCTGACACAGGGAGACGAGGAGAAAGAGTCGGTCCTCACCTCCGGCCTGGACAGCAGGGAGGAAGAGGCTCTGCACGCTGGCCTCTGCTTTCACCTCCACCATGTCTCAATTACAGCCAGAACACGCACAAATACACACACACACACACACACACACACACCAAGGACAGCCAAGTCTACTTCACAGAGTCTGTTACAAATGTCACCTGCAAAAACCAGCGGCCCTGCAGACGTGACTTGGGAGTCGAGTAACCACCTCCGCGACTGCAAACACACAAAATGTAACCTTCGATGCACAAATACATTGTGACAGAGCAGCCGCAGCCTGGGAGCGGACCGGGTCGAGACACTCCGAGCGCTCCCAGCGGAGCACAAAAGATCCGACGACAGCCTCGCCCAGGCTCTTCGTATTGTCACGCTGGGGGATACGAGGAGAAGGAGTGTAGAGGAACTAACTCCGCACTTCAAGCTCCATCGGTGCTTCAGAAATCGCTGAGGCGAAAAAAGCCCTTACTCGCTCCGGTCATGAAAAATTGAGGACGGACATCTTGAGAAACCGCGCACGTGGGTTTTCAGCGAAACTGCACTTTCGCTATCTGTGGCCAAACTGCTGCTGCGGCAAATTAGATGCGGACATTATCTAATATTCTGATATTCAGAGCGGTCAAAGTGGAGATGGTGGAAGGTTAGTAAGGTTTAAGGGTGGGGTTTATATGGAACTCAGCATTTAACTTTGCACATTGACAAGAGAGTGGGACTATCAGAGTAAAGCTGAAGTGCTGGAAGGCTTTCTGAAGATGTTCCACTTGTTTCTAGCAGGTCCAAAAACTAGTCCAAAATGGTCCCAAATATTTCCTTCATGCTACTGGCACTAAACCAATTTTGTTGTTTGCTGTGACCATGCACCAAACAAATAAACACAAAATATCACCAGAACAGGTGAACACAATCTACCAAAAATGAATACACTTACCTTCCCTCCTTTGTCTGCACTGCGCTCTGAGCTGTAGAGCTGCTCACAAACGGAGGCAGAGAGGGAAAGAGGAAGAAAAACAAGAAGTTGGGAAAGGACAGGAGAGAAGCATGTGTGGTTAAAGACAGGTGAAGGCAGGCAGCAGAGGGTGGAAACACCAATATTACTGGGCCTATAGCTTCACTGAGGAGAAGCTAGGTGAGAAAACTAGAGCTGCTTTCAATGAAGCAAGATAGAAATGAGCGAAAGAGTGCTAGAAATGGCAGAGAAGAGGAAAATGAGAAAGATGTGAGAAGCTTAATTCCACTAGATCAAAATAAATCTAAAAAAAAACCAAGCTCACTTTGTCCACACAGTCATCGAAGAAGGCCAGGCTGGCGTCCTTGTCGCTGACGAAGGAGCACTCCTCGATAAAACGGATGAACATCTGGGTCTTGGTCATCAGTGAGTAGAACTTCTGGTGTGAGCGGTCGCGGCTCTTCAGGAATCCTGAGGGGACAAAAGTTTCAAGAAATTAAGTTACACAACTGATGAGCTTATCCTGCCTGGATGAGATTCTTCAGGGAGAAGAGGGGTAGAGGGACTAGCAGTTAGTGTTATAGAATCAAGTTTATTTCCATCGCTCAATACATTTCTTCTGCTTAACAAAGTTCAGCCTTCACAAGAAGTCTTCAAGGTCCTCTTCCCGAGGTGTGTGACATTGTGTTAAAAATAACTGAATGTATCAATTATCCAACAAATGGCCCCATGTATAACTTACATTCATCTTGGTTTGGATAATGCAAGCCAACACAATGTTATTAGCGTAATGGACAATTTTGGATGTACAACAACATGGTGAATAGCTTCCCTAATAGGTGCTGAAAGCAGCTGGCCTGGTGCTGTGGGACCGGCAGCAGGATGGATGGACATTGGCTCACGGTGCAGAGGGGGAAGCCAAGCGTCGGGTTGCGTCCCTGCTGAGGAACACTTCCACCAGCTGATGGATCTCTCAACTCCGGCCACTTTCACTTTCTAGGCCCTACTTTCCCATAACACCAATCAATTAAGATGATAAAGGGGGGAGGACATTTAAAGCATAACCATCATACCAATCAATTCTGACCAAATATCTTCAATTGCTTCACTATAAAGCCACTGATGTCTCTCCTGCCTGTGTGCAGCTCTCCAATCCAGTCTTAACAGTCCAATGGACTCCAAAACCCTAAAAGCATCAAAGAGTGTCTTTTTCAACATACTGGCACTCACTCTGTAATGAGAGATTTAAATTGGAGCTCATCCATGACCTGACAACTTTATTTTGCACTACTTACAGCGATGCATGTTTACAAGCAGAGGGAACAAGGAATTGCTGAAGAAACGGCCGAGGCAGCATCACAACAACTCTATGAGACATGACTTTAGATAATTTTCATTTACATCTTTTTTACTGGCATGTCTAATTACAGAGTGCGTGTCCATTAGCCCTACAGGACAGTACTGGAGAGCTACAACTAGGCAAACAAGACAGAGGTAGCTCTATAGTGAAGCAACTGACGAGATTTTGGTCAGCATTGATTGGTATGATAGAAAAAGATGGGAAAATAGGGTCAAAAATAGCGGAGTAACACCAGAACAGTAAGGTGACCTGATATTCCACCAGTGACATTACAGATGTTGCTGCCTGGGAATGTTTTCCAAGTGTCATTCTCGCACTCAAGTCACCTAAACACTCTCAAAGCCAACATTAGGACACTGATATTATCTATTTGACAGACTTTGTGTTAGCCTAATATCATCAACAGCTCATAACCACAGACACTGATGATGTAGGAACGTAGATTATGACAGATCCACCAAGTATTAGCTTTGATGCGACCCGAGACAGAAACAAATGTAAATTAGAAGAAACTCGGTAGAGCGCAAACCATCGGAAAAAGTCTTTGTTGGTACAGAAATGCATAATCTGCACTTTGGCATCGTTAAGGATATTAGGTCCGAAAATCCTCCAGCGGTTCATGCATAAACACTTCGTCCCTTTCCTCAAGTCACTATGCAACAGTATTGCAGCGGTTTCTTTAAAAAAAACATCTGTGCACTATTTGCTATATCATATAACTCATATTGGACACGACCTTGGCTATGGCTATCACCCCGGCTCATTTCAGCTGATAGCCAGTTTCCCCCGGCTGTGGCGCAGAAGCAGCCTGCAGCCTCAGGAGCGTTTAGCAGCTGCAGCGCTCGCTCGCTAACTTCCCAGCCTGCAAACAGCCTTGAACCCCCAAACCCTCCACCCCCCCCCCATCCTCCCAAATCCCAGCCTTCCTCCCAAAACTGTTTGTGTGTATTTACTCGAAGGTGGGGGGTGGGGGGTGGGGGGGCTCATGAAGTCTCATGTATTAAACAACACCATCTGGTTCTGAGGCAGGCCAGCTGTAGTGAGGAAAGGTGCTACAGACGATGACTATTAGTTTCTATATTCATAGACTCATTATCGCTAATCATGCAATGTAACGCTGTGGCTGTGGTTCAAATTGGCTTCAGAGCCTTGGCAGGAGACTGAATAATGATTAACAAGTGGGATATACTGTATATTGCAGAGCAGAAAATGTAAACAACGCAAGCCTTTATGGATCATATTCTAACACTAACAAATTGCCTGGTGGTCAATATGTCGCACAATCTTGAGCAGTGGTTCTGGATCCTGGTCTTCTGTTTCACCAGGTAGTTAACTGTATTTCACCCTTCAAATCCCAGTGGTGGACTTGACGTTGACGTTATGGTTGGGGGTGTTAGGTTCAATTCATGAATTAACTCATCAATTCCAATTCAACTGAGGAGCTGGAATTGTAATTAGAAAAAAAAACAATAAGACATCAGTAAGCAGAACTGTAATTGAATTGGAATTTCAGTTAATTTAATTCAATGAAATTCTGTTACATTCAATCTTTTGTTTGTTTTTTTCTTACCACATATCTGAGATTACAGTATTGTTATATCAATATATCAATATATCAATACTGAATATTATAAAATGTTAAAGGAACCTTTCGGGTGGTATTTGATGCAGAACATGCAATCATACATTATGATTGAATGTAACTGATTTGTTGAAATGTCTTTTGTTTGATTCATAATGTTTGATTTATAATGTTCAGCGAGTTGAGACAAACTCTCTTAGAAGTTACTCTTAGACTTTCATGGAATTTAATGGAATTCAGTTCTGTTTCCTGTCATTCCAATTCAGTTCACATTCTGTTTCCTTACAGCTGGGAGACTGTAACACTCACACTACAGGAGCTGAACTGGAGTCTAACATGCATTCTCACTTCAGTTTATGAATGGCCCAAACCCTGGTCATGAGGACTTCAGTCCATATACCTTGCAAGTCAAAAAGCGAGCTGGCGTCTGTAGCTTTCTCGGAAGGCGCCTGGGTGATGGGGCGCAGGAAGGAGCGGTAGCCCTTCAAAATGGCCGCCATGAAGCGCAGGAAGGCTTCCTGGATCTCCAGCTCCAGCGTGTGCAGGCTCTTCCCACAGCTCAGCTCTGAGGAGTCGCTCATGCTCAGCTCCAGCAGCCCATCAGGCCGGTGCTGACCTGCAGCAGGAGACAGGAACATGATCAGCTGACAATATCATGTACATGACAGAATCCCTTCAGTGTATTTCAACAGAGGCAGAATTAGCAGTTCAAATGGAAACTGTCAAATGAAAAATGTTGCAGCATTTGCAATTTGATGAAGTCGTTACGATAAAAGCAAATGAGTGAAAGGACTTTTTTATGCCAGCTGAAGCAAACTATGGACTTTCATCAGGCACTGCTACTATTGCAATTGAGGATTAGGATTACGCAATTAGGATAAATAAACACAAGATAATGTCTGAGTTTCCAAAGGTCCTTGAGGCTTAAAAGTTTCAACTCAAAGCTCTGGCAGCCATATCAATATTCAGCACTCTCAGGCAGCGGCTGGGTAGATTTTCAACTTCACTGGATCAGAAAATTCAATTATTCAATTTCTATAGCTCAATAAGCAGCAGGTTTTATGGTCTCTGCAGTGTGTGTGTGTGTGTGTGTGCTCCACACACACACACAGAAAGTTGACAGCAACATAACGAGTACAATAGCAGGGCATACAGGTAATTAGGAAATTATGCTATGATGGGATTATTGCTGGCTTTATTCCTTTCAATTAGTTGAATTAATTAAATGAATGGAAGGCAGATTGTATGGAGAACAAACTATAGAGGAAGCAGAATAAAAATCTGCCTCAAAAAGTCCAAAATGCAACCGGACAACGCTGTTGGTTTAGCATTTTCTCTAAAGACCTTAATTAGACACAGATGCATTAAATTGTCCTTTACCTTTGATTGCATTCAGTGTCGGACAGGGGAAGTCGACCATGGAGTCTGAGAACAATCTTCCCAAAAAAGACCAGAATGACAGAGGAGATACATAGACTACCACTCAAAAGATTGGACACACATTTTTCTTTATTTAATAATAGTAAAGACATCAAAGCTATGACTATAACACAAATGGAATCATGCAGCAACCAAAAAAGTGTTAAACAAATCAAAACTATCTTATATTTTAGATTCTTTAAAGTAGCCGCCTTTTGCCTTGATGGAAAAGCAAAGGCTTTGGAAAGAAATTCATACATAGGGTCAACTTCACTATTTGTATTTGTCTAAGAAACTAATTTCAAGCATTTAAGCAGAAGCCTTTAGATCAAAATGGCTTTAAGAGAATGAAAAACATAGAGCATTCAATCAGGTGGGTCCAAACTTTTGACTGGTAGAGTAAATCCTCTTCAGACTGGATTTTGACTTGCTGTTCAAACTTCAACTGACCACAAAAATGATTCTGCATCATGGAAAAGTTTATTCAAAGGGCAAGACAGATCTCCTTTGAAAATGATACACCAACAAAGAGCTGCGGTGACATGAATATATGGTAACCACGCCACAACTGACACGTTCTATTTTTTAAGTCATTTGTTCTATCGGTTCATGTTTCAGCTCACTACTCACCGTCGGCCAACTGCTGGTAGAGATTGCTCAGCACATTCATTAGGTATTTACAGGCTTTCTTTGGCAGGATCTTCCATGTGAGGGCCCGCTTATCTTCGTTGCTGGAAAAGCAGAAGCACACACTAAGCTCTGGAGAGGCTGGGAGGCCAAAACCAACATGGGTAGCGGGTGGCTCGGGGGAGTTCGGACCACCCGAAAGCCGTCTGGCTGATAACGAGGCCAAAAATGATGTGAACCATTACTGACCTGACCCGACACACCAGAAAATTGCATTCTCTTCATATTAAAACGAGGCTGACACTGTAAAAATAACTATTTCCTTCCAACCGCTAGGAAAATGGCCTGGTCTCTAAAGTTAGAACTCATGAGCTGGCAGTTATGCAGTCTGGGAAAAAAGGCAGCAAAGGCAATAGGGTTGAGCTTTTTGGGAAGCAGGGAACACTATACATTTGTGGCTCAGTGCACTGTGGATGAACCCACACACACACGGTATTATACAATATCCACCATGACAAGTCAACAGAGCAGTGCAGAGAGATTAAGTTCTGTGAAAATTCCTACACATTTTACAGATTTATACCTGCAATAAGCGATATCAGACCTTATAACCGATCCTGAAACTAATGTGCACTATGTGGAGAATTCATTGAGACATAATGATATAAACTAATATCCACACAGCGGGCCAGCTGTGTTGCTGTTTTCAGCTCTATTATTATATATTTGGACTCATTGTCAGCAGCAAGAGGCACCGGGGTGCGCTGTTTCAACCAACAGCTGACTCCGGAGCAAATATTGTCTGTGGATCCAACAACTACAGGTATGGAAGAGACTAATTATCTATAGGTCCAAAATCACTGAACTTATCCTTTAACATTCCTAGTGCCAACAGCTTGCTGTATTAACTCCGTAGCTGTGGGAGGGTTTTACTCACTGGAAGATGGTGTTGGTGTCCAGGTCCACACAGCTGACGTCCGGCGGCGGGTCGTACAGGTCAAAGTAGCGCGAGTCGACGCCGACGATGAACGGGCAGGGGGCGCTCAGCACGTCGGCCAGCGCCAGGGGGCACAGGGGGATGTAGGGACACGGCCAGTGGAACGGGAAGATCATCTGAGGAGGAGGAGGAGGAGGAAGAAACATAGAGACAGATAAAACAGAAGCAAGGTTCCCTCTGTGGTCCACAAGACAGACAGAAGTCACTTTGGCAAAAGGCACAAAAACACAACAAACTGCACGTCTAACTGCGGCTTTCAGTAGGCTTTTGAGTTCATGGAAGTCCAGTTACTTACGGACACCAGTGCCTCGGTGACGCTCGTCAGCACCGCGGGTCGTAAGGAGTGGACCAGGATCTTATGTTCTGTGACCGCAAACACCAGCAGGGTGACGGCGTTCTCCGGCCCGAGGTTCTGGAGCAGCGTGGAGAATCGACCGCCGCTGTGAAAAACACAAATGCACGAAATTCAATTAACTTCATACAATACATGTAATTTTATACTCTAAAACGAATCTGATATTCAGCCTGAGATTTTCCTCCTCGTTAGCCGTTTTCTGTGCGGGGGGGGGGTGTTGATTTTCCCCTGAACCAATCACTAGTGACTGACGTATCGGGCTGCTCTGACGCTACTTCAGTCACACTGATGCTGGTTAACTTCTACATCCATGGTTAGCCATCTTTGCAAAGACAATATGTTGGTTAAGGCGGTGATTTCAAATTCAAGAAATCTAATCTGCCAATCTAAACGGCAATGAAAAAATGTCACCAACTTTAGTCCCGCCTGATGAGGTGCTGATTGGCTCGATTGTTTCTCTGAGCGAGAACAAACCGTTGACGAGGGAAACACCAGACTCTCTGAATCGCTCGACAAAATCTGATTCAAACTGATTCAGGAGTCTGGAACCAGGAAAACTCTACACTATATCTCTATTACAAATTGGAAACAAATGAAACATGTCGTCCCACAGGAATGACGCAGGCGGCCCTGAGATTAATAAATAAGATGCATCATCCCTCCAATTTTCATCAGAATCAGACCGGCGGTGTCAGATATGGCCTGGAAGCTCTCACCTGAGTGGTAAAGGAGAAGACACCGGCTGGCTCAACATCAGGCTGTCGTGAGGAGAGAGCTGCGGAAAAGTTGGAAAGTGAGATGAAACCCCTCCAGGTAAAAATGTCTGCACTGCATCATTTAAATACCCATCCATAATGGAAAAGCTGAACTAACCCACGGGAAATCCAAAACGCCTCCTGATAAGAACACTTCTATGCAAAATGACTACTCAGGTCTAAACTGCACCTTACGCAACAAGCGTTACAGTTAACATCGAGGAAATGTTTCGCTGCAGACGCCTAGACTCACCTGCACCAGGATCCGAGGCCTCTGGGAAGAAGGGAAGGGAACTTTGTGCATAAAATGAGAGATGTGCCTGGGAAGAAGAAGAATTAGGGGGATGTGAGGCCAAAAATAACAGCAGTGGGTGGCGGAACAATGTGTCAGTGCATCCCGCTCAGATGGGTAAGAGTTATGAGCGGCAGTGAAACATGAATAGCATGAATCTTCTGCTACACACAACCTCACCAGAGCAAAGTCAGCACTGAACGTCTGATGCAGGAAAAATCCACCTTCCAACACTACTGTACAACTAACAGCTTTTGCCAATATCCTGTATCTTGTATTTCTGGGTCCATTAAGTAGTTTGGTGTATTTTTCTTATTCCTGTGGATAACTGGCCAATTGTAGACGAGGTTCGATATGAGAAAATGTTTCAGGATATAAAACATCAGTGGTAAACGTCAGGTTTTGGTGTCAGTCCCTCAGAATCAAAGAGCGAGGGCTTCTTTCTAGAGGCGCCATTTTGTACCGAGAGACGTTCAACAATCATACAGGGAGAAATCCATCGTAGAAGAGGAGAGAGACCAATTTCTCCACCCACAGGAGCAGGAGAGAGACAGGCTGCATTCAAGTAAAGGACGCAACGCACACTTTTTCTTGATCGAAAAACTCTTACAATGTTATCGCTTTTGCTCTCTACAGCTACATGTGCTGAATGCAACAAGTTCAGGCCTGCTCTGAGGCTTATTCAAAGGCTTTCTGAGAAATGTCGGAAATCACTAACTGAAGTAGACAAGACAGTGTGAGGAAAAGAGGGCACACCAAAAAAAAAACAAATTACTACACTACACAAAACAACTCCTGGGAATGCATGGAACATCACAGATTGATGATGAACAGTGGAAGATCTGAGGGTGGATTTTTCCTTTTAATTTAGTCAAGCTGACACCATATAGAAGATTTAAGATATTAAACACTTTGATCAAAGAAGAAGCTTGCTCATTCATTTCTGGTAGGGAAATACACTGTAGAGTAATGCAGCTTTTCACACAGAACAAGTGCATGGAATAATAAAGAACAAAGTGCAAAACTAACAATTATATTGAGTAGCTGTTACAGAAAAATAAATCATATCAATAAGGTAAGCAAAAAAAAAAAAACAGAACAGACAAAAGGTGAAAATAATGAAGACGGCTCACTTCTCGATGGGCAGGGCGTGCGGGCCGGAGATGGAGTAGCGGTAGAGGAATGTGAGGAACTTGCGGAAAGCGTCAAAGAAGGGCCAATGGGAGAGCAGGCAGATGCACTTGTTGGTGTGGACCGAGCGGGGGGCGGGGCTGGCGGTGGGGCTCGGGGCGGGGCTGGGCTTGTGAGGCTCCGGGGCGAGCAGACCCAGCTGAGAGCACTGCTGCTCGGTCAGACACTCCAGAGGGTACGGCTCGTAGAACTGGATGGCGGCTCCGTACACCTGGAGCAGGAGACATGAGGGACACACAGCTCACATAACGCCATCTAATCTATAGAATGTACACACATAGAAACGCACAGAAGAAGTGTAATTCAAACAAGTCCACAGTCAGTGTCTAACAATATTTTCCAGACAAGAACTGGCCAAATAATATAGAAATGGAGCAGACAGTTATGTAAGCTCAACTGCACTGAAATAAATCATCCTTGAGGGAGCTGTTCAATAGACGGAAACCTAAATACGCACAGAAAAAAAATAAACCAAGTGCTGATGTTGACGTTTAACTTCTATTGAACTTCGATACGGTAAGTGCCAACTGTGGCCAAACAAACAGCGGTTAGCTAGCCGGTGTCAGCATCAGTCCGTCCAGATCCCCTCTGCTTCCTGGAAATATGAGACGTTCCCATTCGCACACAGATCAAAGCTAACTGGCTTATCTGCTGGCTAGCTAGGCGGGCTATGTGGGTCAGTTTCTAACAGTTTCTGATGTGCTGCCTCCTGTCTTTGTTTGCTGATGACTGGACTGAGGCCGCTTGTGTGTGTGTGTGTGTGTGTGTGTGTGTGTGTGTGTTGTGCTCAAGCATGAGTGTTGAGTTTGCTGAAGAGCAGAATGATTCTACTGTATGAACACATTCACTGTGCCCATCAAATGTTTGGGGACACCCAGCTTTTGAAAATGTTTAATAAATCTGTTTTCTTTGTCGGTTTGCAATAACTTAACCCCATTTAAGACTAACTGGGTTTAGTTTGAGGAAAAGAAAATCATACATGCAAATATTTGTAACGATAACACTAAAACAATTAAACTATATGTTCATCAGAAAAACCTCCTCAGCAGAACTGCTGCTCACACTTTCTTCATGCCATTTCTAAGAAGGTACAACAACGTCTTTACTTATTGAGAAAAATGAATTCTTTTAATGTGTGCACCAAAATGATGACTCTGTTCTACAGAACTTTTATTGAGTCTGTGCTGTCTTTTTGTATTGTAGCGTGGTTTGGGAACCTGAATCTGGCCTATAAGAATAGGCTTGGTCAGCTTGTCAGAGTGGCCAGTAAAGTTATTGGGGTGAACCAAGCACAGCTCTCTGACCTTTACGATCGACAGGTCGTAAGGAAGGCCCGTGCCATATTGGACTGTACTGACCCCCCCCTGCAGAGGGAGTTTGAGCTTCTACCTTCAGGTAGAAGATAGAGTTCCAACTCAGAGGACTAAAAAATTCAAAGACTCTTTTGTTTGCACTGCAATTAGAAGGCTGAATTTGCACAAATTATTGTACTAAGCACTTTCTGCACTCAGCAATTTATTCGTCTTTCGTCTTCATGAGGTGATCTCGCACTGTACTGTATTGTAATGTTGCCACATTCACTTCTTAACTGAAAAATAACAGAGAAAATCAAACTACTTTGAAGTACTTTGAAAATTTAGAAAAGACAATGTGTCTCCAGACCTTTGACAGGCAGTGTATGAACTATATAAAATTTCCCAGATTTTGCCGGTCTTCACCTCACTTCAAGAGTCTAGTTTAGGGTTAAGACTTGGGTTTAGGGTTAAGATTAGAATTAGGATCAGGTTTCGGGTTAGGGTAGAAGGTCCTCATAAGTATAGAAGTACAATGATGTGTGTGTGTGTGTGGGGGGGGGGGTCAGCAGGTAACACCTCAGTTTAACAGGGAGTGGAGCAGAGAGACCTGCTGAGTCTCCCTCTGACCTGGGGCAGGAAAACACAGGTTAGCTTACTGCACACACACACACACACACATACACACACACTGCTCTCAGTAAAATATCCCCCTGCATGTGCTACAGCCCTTCCAAACCCGTGTGAAAATACACACATGCATGCGCACACCTGTACACACACACACACACACACACACAGGAACCAGCAGCAGCGGACAGGAGGTTTGACCGGCCGCTGCTGTCCAAACACCAGCAGGATCTGGATCTTATTTGTTTTCAATCACGACTGTGTTTCACCACGTAATTCACTAATATGTGTAAACACAGGCCTTATCCCAACTGGACCGCTGCTCAAACCCACAGAGGAGCAGAGTGGGGAGGGGGTGTGTGTGTGTGTGTGTGCGTGTGTGTGTCTGTGTGTGTGTCTTAGAGGCCCTAGAGTCTTTAAAGGGCTATGTAGACAAAACATTTTTAACAAGATGACAATTTGTTTCGTTATGTGTGTGATGCAATGTGTTTTCAGAACAGGTCAGGATTTTAAAAGTCTTCTGGTGCGTCCCCAGCCTGAGGAATATCTTAGTAAAATCTGAAGATCAGTTTCAGATCAGGTTGCTTGCTAACTATACACTCTGAAGTTGGTACTGCCACATGTGATGAGGTGGGAGAGGACAGAAAACACACCCAGGAAGCTCCTAATAAAAACTGTGTTGTGTGTGTGTGTACGTGTGTGGGTAGGGGGGCAGCGGGGTGTG
The DNA here is from genome assembly GCF_046629955.1 of Centroberyx affinis. Lineage (NCBI taxonomy): Eukaryota > Metazoa > Chordata > Actinopteri > Beryciformes > Berycidae > Centroberyx > Centroberyx affinis. Next base: position 95,478 of record NW_027279590.1, on the reverse strand, counting down.
AGAGAGAGAGGTAATGTATACATGTATATAGTTGCGGTTGGGTGAAAATCTTGTATCCCCAGTTAAGCCTTGTTTTTAGCTTGACAACAATATTTTTTGAGTTCTGAAAGGGTTTTATAAGCCAAAGACGTTGTAGAATCTTCTCAGTCCATAAAGGAACAATGTAATCCTTCATTTGGAGTGAAAATATAAAAATGACCAAAATTTGTTGTTACAAGGTTTTCACTTGACAACAGCACTATGCACGCCTGACCCACTTTCCCTTCTGGCACGCACTGCATTGTGGTTTTCTTGCGCCCCGCCGTAGTGTGTGAGTCTGCGGCCTTGTCAGCTGTTTAGATGGCAGTTACAGTCTGTTCATATGGAGCAACAGTCAGCGGCTGCTGCTTCTGTCTGAGCTGCTGTTTGTTGTCTGTATGAGACTGAGAGTGTCAGAGCCATTTTGTTAACACTGCCAAGTTTAATTTTTGCCTGCAGTTTGGTTCATGTCCTAGTTCATTTACAGAATTTATAGACATGTGTAATTATGTAATGGATTGCTGATGCTTTTATTTTGAAAGGTTTTACCTTGACCTGTGGGCAATTAATATGCCGTCACAAGTAGCCAGTTGTCAGTTCTTAGGAAGATGTTACGGTCTTATCATTAGATATTTAAATAAACCATTCCTTTTTTTGAATGAACACCTTCATATTGCCACCATCAGCCTGCTGGGCCAACCTTACCGTCAACCACTGAACAAGGTAAATATACAACATACAGTGTGTTGAAAACCCTGCTGTGGCACTGTGAGAAACTATGTGGAACATATACAATTGGAAGTCACAGAGAGAGAGAGAGAGAGAGAGAGAGAGAGAGAGAGAGAGGGAGAGAGAGAGAGAGGGAGAGCGAGAGAGAGAGAGAGAGAGAATGTCCATTCTTCCATCCATCAGGCAAAAAAATCGAAGTCATGGGTAGAATGTAAAACTACACATGTGGCGTATTTACTGAAATGTCCTTGTGGCTTTTGTTATGTTGGGAAAACAAGCAGGGAATTGAAGAGCAGAACATAAGAGTAACATCAGGACCAGAGGTGAGCAGTGTCCCATAGCCAGACATTTCACTGCTACTGGCCATGAGGTCTGCAGGCTGTGTGTTCGGGGTACTGAGGTAGCTGTGGGAGGAGACAGAGATAGAAGACTTCTGCCAAGAGAAGCTTACTGGATACACCGGCTACAGACTGAGTCTCCCAATGGTTTGAATGAGGAGTTAACATTGTCCTGCTTCTTATAAAAATGACTGATGGCAATGTGTCCATAACCAGTGGCTGCAATTGTTTTTTTCATACTTAAGACTATATATATGTAAATATGTTTGTTGTATTTTCCTATGTTTATTATGTTCTAAGCACAGTTATTGCTTGATTGATAATTGAGGACCCTGGTCCGCTGAGGAAGGCCAAGGACTGAAACGCATATGTTGCTGTAGCTGCTGTGCAAATTAAAGACTGTCATAAATAAATACGACATGAGTGCGGACAATTTTCTATAGTTTATGTTTCCGAGTCGGCACCCCGATGAAGTTTAACTTTGAGAGTGGAGCACGCCTGTTCTCTCTGTTTGATCCATCCATCTCACCTTCTCTCCGGAGGCTCCGGTCAGGACGAAGGTGGAGAACACAGGCAGGGAGTATTTGGTGTGAGCCGGCCAGCACTCGATGGTGGCTCCCATGGGCAGGCAGAAGAGAGGCACCGACTCCGGCAGAGGGAACGACTCGTAGTCCTCCTCTGGATATCTGCTGAACAAACCTACAGGAAAAATAAACAGAGTGACGACTCAATTCACAGAGCTGCAAAGTGCGAACTCTCCTCTGTGATTATCAATTAAGAGCAGATGTAGTCGCTCTGCCGCCCCTTCCTCTGAGTTCAAAACGGAGCAACACAAGCCCAATTTATCATAATCACAATGATAATGTACGACGTGATTTAATCAATGTTGCAAGAGAAACGCCCCGCTTTGTAATAAGCAATCACTGCTGGGTAATTAGGCTTTTGGGTAATTAGTCATTGTCAATGGATACAACTGAGAACTGAGAGTTAAGTAATGATTTTATTTTGTACCCTTGCTTAACTCTGTGCTACATCTGGCTTTGGTTAGAGCTTTGTATTCGTCAAGCTTTAGTTTCAGGGGGGAAAAAAACGAAACAAAATCATCCGAAAAAAGTCCTACCCAAAATGTTTCGTAAAGTTAAAAAAGTCAAGACCTACCCAGTAACAGATTTTCACACCAACCACTCTGATGTGTCGACAAGGATCCATTTCACATATGAATTTCATGTTGAATGTTGGAAAATTGTACATGTGCACACATTAAAGTGCACATTTACCAGTGCAGTGATAAATGTACATATTTAAATATACATATTTTCCAAGGTACTGTATCATTGAACACTAAATGAACATAATCTGATTCAATTATTTATCCATAGACCTGCAGGTGCAGAACTGCAGAACAGCGTAGTTGACGGAAAAACAAAGTGTCATCGCTGTGAACGCTCGGTCAGCAAGTAAAACAAAAACTGACAGAGAGCGTTGCACCATGTGATTCGCATTTTTCCACCAATATTTAAGAGCTAATGTCCCGATTTACTCTACATATTTACCATATTATACCATTTATACCGGAACCAACACAGCCATATTAGTTGGTTCAGTTCTGGGTCAAAGTGTCTATAAATAAAGATGGGTGAAGTCCTTTTCCAAAACTCTATCTGGGCTAAAACGTCGAAGAGAAAGTTCCTATCTCTAGTCTGACTCATGCAAGGCATTACTGAGACGCAGATAGGATCGCTCCATTCGCAGTCTGCTGCATATTGAAGACATGTACAACAAAACATCAGCCAGCCAATCTAAGGCCGGGCCAAAAGACACCCACACCGAGCAAACAGTGTTATCAGAAAACGAGGACCTAAGTGAGTCAGAGATTTGCTTCTGTCAGTGTTTCGGCACTGAAAAGTCTGATGGATTTTCATTTGAATTAAGTCTCATATTACAATTAACTACACAGCAACCAGACCTTTTAAAAAGGGGAGAATGCCAGCGTGCAGAGGCTTATCTCCCAACTCAAAGTCTGACGCATCAACATGCTTCAACAAGCAGGAACCTGCTAGCAGAGGCTGTTCTCCTGCAGCTCAGATATTCTGCAGTAGCACCAGTTTAGCAGAGGCAAAAACAAGCAATAACGTCACTGCAATTAATGTTTATCAGCAAAAAATGAACTTTGATTCATTTTTCTTTTTTAAACCGATGCAATTGTTCATACAACCAAACCGTCTGTCCGTAAAGCTTTCAACATCTTTTTTGGACAACATTCCTATCAGATCTTACAGTTAACCGCAAAACTCTGCAATGATTCTGTAAATATTTGGTTACTCTTGCACATCCCTAGCACACAGCCAGTGATCTGGGAAATTATGAGAAAGGAGAGAAGGTGTTTACAGACTTCATGGCTATTTGGCGTCTTTTGTTACCAGGAACGGGAGATACACATCAGTATCTGGAACTGTGAGCTCACAGCGAGGGGATTAGGAAGGCTTACCTGCTTTGTAGGCTATTGTGTTGGTTTTGGCCACAGACTTCTTATAACACAGGTAGACTGAGGAACCCCACTGAGGAGAGGAGAGAAGAGAGGAGAGGAGAGGAGAGGAGAGGAGAGGAGAGGAGAAGAGAAGAGAAATGGAACAAGATGTCAACATGTCATCCCCCATGAACGCTGGAACACAGTGACCAAATGCATTATCCATCCAAGTTTCGTAAAAATCGCTCCAGTTGTGTCTGAGATATCACATTTGCGTTAAAAAAATTCCTTTAATTATAGCGCCCCCAATAGGTCAATCAGTGTAATTCTTCGAACAGTGCAACACAGTGCAAGGATGCATTATCCCTCTGTCTGTGTACATTCACTTCAGTCACCCAGGTAATAAGATGTCCAAAAAACACATAGAAACAAAATCCACTGGACTTAAAATGAAGTTTATTGAATTGAGTTATTAGTTGCCAGTTCCACCTGCTGCCAATCACACTGAAGGACTAACCGTATAATTTTGGAAAATTAAAATGGACCAGGCATTACCATCCAGACATATGCAGGTTCATTAGCATACAGAGGATTGATGATACAACCTAAAAATGGGTTGTTTGTGACAACCATTTGCTGTGAGGAGAGAGTGCTCTTTCTCTAGCGAGTAAAATTTGCATAAAATCTTTAACAATCAAGAGCTGGACATGAAGCATGAGCTCCCAGTGCTATGTTGAAATATTAGGGTGATTTTCACAGCTCGCATGTTATCAGACAGATGGAAAGATTAGTGGAGCTAAGACCCAGTTTTAGTGTATATAAGTCCCAGTTTTATTGTATAAGTCCTAGTTTTATTGTATCATATCATCAGTTTCTACTCCATGCACCATAAGTCTCTGCAGATTCCTCTCATGCTCTGTTTCTCCCACAGGTTTACTTCCTGGCTCGCTCACTCCATGCTTACAGAGCTTTTAAGATGCATGTGCAGCACACACACACACACACACACACAGGTTTCTCAGGGGGATCGCCTGCCTATTCTACCCCCCAATGACAAAATCAGACAAAGCTGACACAGCAAGGACTTTTATAGAACAGCAGTCTAATGTTTTGTGTGTGTGTGTGTGTGTGTGTGTGTGTGTGTGTGGAGTGGACAGAGGTATTTCACTACAACACAAGCACTAGCTGAAGAGGAAACCAGCTGCAGGAGTAGAGTGCGTTATCTCGCTGAAGAGAAAGACGATTGAAACAACACAATCACACACACACACACACACACACACACACACACACAGTTAAAAAAACGTCCTGAGGCCATGAAGGGCGTTTTCGGACAGCTTTCCATTAATTGGATGCACAAGCCGGCTGGAGCGTCTCACCCGGGGGCTAAAATCTCTCTCCACTGTTGAAAAAACACAATTGACTCAAAAAGAGAATGGGAAAGGCGAGTGCAATCCTATTTCAGCCCAGGATTACACATCTGCCCGCTTCCCACTCTCCACCCTGCTCACTTCCATTTTACATTTTAGCACAAAGGACAGAGAGGGGCTATTCTCAGATCCATTCTGACATTTTCAATAATAAATGTGTAAATGGGAGGTGAGCAATTGGAGTGTACAGACACCAAATACCACTATATTTTATTTTTATTTATCCTTTATTTAACCGGGTGAGTCCCATTGAGATCGAAATCTCTTTTTCAAGGGAGCCCTGGGGCAAGTCAAAAGCAGCAGCCAATACACATATGATATGATATATGATTTAAAATTCTTAGTAAAATTCTTTAGTTGAGGAAAAGTTTTGAAAAGTAGAATTTGCCAGCATTTGGTGCTTACTCAAAGCTATTACATTAAGGCTAAATGTCATCTTATATTGCTGAAAAGAGTTGTGGGAGCTCATATCACTAATTTAAAACTCTCCTCCAAGAAACAACATACAGAGGAGGATTTATGGGAGTCGGGGCAGTGGAGTGGTGTTGAGGAGCGCGGGCTTTTGATTAAAGAATACCTTGACATTTTGAATTTCAGACAAGGCTCCGGTGAAGAAATAAAGCCTGCTAACATTCAAAATGTCATGGTGTGACTTTAAGGGGGAAAATCCCCCGCAGATTCTCTTACAGCGTTATGCATCATCAGTCTGTGATGTTCAACACATCCCAGGAGTTATTTTGTAATGAAGGGTTATAATTTACTTTTTTGGGGGAACCCACTTTCCCTCAACCTGCCTCGTCTACTTCTACTGCAGTTAGTGATTTCCTATGTTTCCCAGAATGCCTTTCAACAACCCCCAGAGAAGGGAATTGAATTTGTTGCTTTCAGTCCAAGTTTGTTGTACGGGTGTATAAATATAGCTAGTTAGCCAACTAGTTTGTGAATATATCTTGATGCTGCATTGCATTCTGGTCTCTCTCCTGCTCCTGTGGGTGGAGAAATTGGTCTCTCTCCTCTTCTACGATGGATTTCTCCCTGTATGATTGTTGAACGTCTCTCGGTGCAAAATGGCGGCTCTAGAAAGAAGCCCTCGCTCTTTGATTCTGAGGGACTGACACCAAAAACCTGATGTTTACCGCTGATGTTTTAGATCAGTGGTTCTCAACGTGGGGTCTGGGGACCACCAGGGGTCCTTGAGGGCATCCCAGGGGGTCCCCAGCAAATTGATGAATCGTTAGACTTCATGATTTAATTTACAAGAACAATTATAGAATGTAGGAGACTGACTATTTTGATCATAGTTTCACTGTTATCTCTCTCCCTACAATACAGATAGTCATGGAGTTCTGGACAAAATCATATCTAACAATAAAGATATTCTCAGATTTGGGTCCGAGGGACAAAATCGCATCAAATGGGGGTCCGTGGCCCTAATGTGGACTAAATTAGGGGTTCTTGATATAAAAAGATTGAGAACCACTGTTTTAGATTGATACATTTTCTGATATCAAACTCCATTGTAGCTGCTGGAAATATTGTTGAAGAAAAATACAACAAACAACAAAATGGGCACAGAAATGCAAGGTGCATCCCCAGTAGCTGTTCTTTTTTTTTACTGTGTTAAAGTGTTTTAGGGTGGATTTTTCCTTTAAGTGACTCTCACTTTGTTTAACATCAACGGGGGGAAAAGAAAGCTTCCTCTCTCACCATGCTGCTGTTGAGGTTCTTCTCCACCTTGCAGAAGGTGTGCGGCGGCGTCTCTCCCTTGCCGGGGATGATGATGCAGATGTCGGTGACGGCCAGCGCGGCGTGCGGCTGGCTCTCGGGCGCGCGGCGGTACGTGATGTAGATGCGCTGAGACGAGGTGCTGCTGATGTTGGCCGGCCGGCCCGAGGGCGTGGTCTGGATGAGGTGGCAGCCCTGCTTCAGACGCTCCTTCCACTCGTACAGCACCCTGGGGGGGAGGAGCCACAGCAGCCAGCCAATCACAATCGCTTATCAACAAACGCAAGGGACGAATGTCAGGGCAGCAACAGTGACTCAGCACCATTCGTTTAAGGCATCGAGAGTTACAAAGATTCAAAATTACATACTCATGTAGAGCTGAAACGATTAGTCTATTAATCAACTGACAGAAAATTAATCGATTATAATCTTGATAATCGATTAATCGTTTCAGTCATTTTGGTTATAGCTTCACAAATGGTTTTCTCAGTTTCATCTCATTAAAAAATGAATACTTTGGTTTTTTTGGCTGCTGGTCAGGCTAAGTAATTTGAAGAATCACTTTGGGCTCTGAGAACTGGTGAGGGGCATTTGTCATTTTTGACATTTTATAGACTAAATGATAAATCAATTCATCGAATCGACTTGATAAATTGATCGACTTGATAAATTGATCAATAACGGAAATAGTGGTTAGTTGCTGACCTACTCGTACGTATGACCATTTCAAATAGGTACTTTAGCTGTGTATAAATGCTGCAAAGACAATGATTTTATTCTGCCATATAATAAAATGTGCTTTCATTGATGAGAGAAAGGCTTGTGGAAATATTGTTTGACAAACAGTAATGAGCTAGCTTGGTGACTGAAAGCATAACAGCCATTTCTATGGTGACTACCTCATGGTTCATCCTTTATTACATTAGGAGATGACTCTTAAATAATAGAGTGAACAGAGTGCCTGTTTGCTCAACACCAATCTCACAGACACTCACAATTCCCATTATGCATATACTGTCTATATGTACACTGTCAGTCACATCATGCCCATATTAACTCAGACTAGAATTGAAAAGAAGTACAAGAGCACACACACACACACAAGAGCAAGTACTCAGAGGTACATGAAAGCGGCCGTGATTGTAAAGTCCCCCATCGTGCCTCTATCACACACTTATCCTCCATTACTGTTTCAAGTGTTGTAAAGTGGAACTCAACAGGCGTTTTTGGCACATTCTAAAAGCTGAAAAGAGCAGAATTTTGTTGCTCAG